>NC_051154.1:241202109-241237109 GCF_013339745.2 Dermacentor silvarum
ACAACAGCACCTATGGGCTGTTGTGCTAAATTATGAGTATGGCTGAGCCGTTAATTTTCTCCACCTGAATAAGAGAAAAATACAACATTGTTGGTGCACGGTAACGGCCAAACTGCAGAATCAAAAAATAAAAAACTCAGCATCGCCAAGATGATCGCTTCCATTCGACAAAGAATGCGCAGGGTATGAAGAGCCAAGCATTTCGTCGTGTTGGACTGCTTCTATGTCCATTTTACTACTTGTATTGTTACTTCTTCAAAAACAAGCGCAGCCCACCGGCTACACAGCCGAAAAATAAAAGGCCGACTTGGTCAGGGCGACGAAACCCGCTGCTCCTAGCGGGTGCTACTCTCTGTCGCGGCGAGTGCTAACACGCGAGCATTAGTGCTCTTCGTGACAAAGGGGAGCTTCCGTTGTTTCAAGAAATGGCGCGGCAGATCCGTTCATAATGGAGTGTTGCGTGACTGGATGTGCGCGAGCACATATGCAAATTGAACGTGGTTTTGTGGGCCTACATTTATCTTTCTCGGGCTGGAGGACCTAATGCAACAGTCTGCTGGTTGCCAGCACAAAAACACTAGCAGTGTGGCAGCGCTTAATAAAACATAGAAATAAAGGCGCTCTAATGCTTTAGCATTCGTGGACTGTAAAAATGACGTTCCTCCTTTTTTGATTTTTGGATTCTCAGCTGTAAAATTGCTCTAGGTAAAGTTAAAAAAAAGCTTGGCATACATTTTGCCCTGATGTTGCTTTAAAACAACTCTCGCTGGTTTTGCTATGAACGAGTGTTTTAATATGGGTATTATGTTCCTAGTCGGAAACAAAATATGGGAACAAACATAATTCAAAATAACTCCATTCAACCCCCTGCCCCCAAAAAGCGCCATTAACATCAGAAAGATAAATACGGATTATGATATCATATTGTGTCAACTTCTGTCCTTTTATTAGAAGTTTTATGGACGTTTTCGCGTATAATCACCTGTACGTTGTCAATGGACACAGTCATTATTTGCTTCCCTTGCTTTTCTGTTTATTAATACTGCGTACACCATTTTACATCCAGGGCTGCTTAAGCCCCATAATACTTGACTGAACCACAAGCAGAAATTTGATACACACAGCACTATTACAACTTTCACATCGTTGTAAAAACTGATTACAACAAAATCCAGCAAACCACATGTCACTATTTGAGTGCTAGAATTCTTGCAGTAGTTGAGGCACCGAAGAGAGACAGTATTTTGAACACTATGCGGACGTACTAAGATACATTGCAATTAACCGAACATTGACAATTTAGCAATTACAAGCATAAGTTCTTTTCAGATACTTTCAAATACTGCTAGTGCCGACGCAAACGAAGAAAGCAAAATTAGGAATCAAGCGCAAGAGTATGTATGATCCTTTATAATTCTATATTTCCGCGAACCTGCTGTTTCTGTGTTTGCAAGGGTTGTGTTTGGAACTTGGGACTTATAAACGACCACGTTTGCACTTACCACGGACATTCATATTTTATCAGCATTATAAGTATGTCACGGTATTTTTACTTCCTTTTGTTTGAATAATTGGTCCAGTTTTGTGCACATTTATCGTGTCAGAGAAGAGGAGCGGCGTTCGCCGCCTACAGATTCCACCGCCTCCTTAAAGCAGCTAATAAAACAAACGATTCATATGTCAGTATAAAACGATTAAATATCTGTCGAGCATTAGCTCGACAGACAGATTGCTACGATTGGGTGGATGTCTCATTTTCCATTTAATTACTTCTCTTCACCTAGCGGGTTTCCGCTGAACTACTACGTCAAACACTTGCCCTTGCTTCGAGTTGTCGATAAATTCGACTTCTCCCTGCCATCTGCTAGCCGCCTGGTTAGCTCAGATGATAGAGCGGCTGCCCCGGACAGGCGATGGTCCCGGGTTTGAGTCCCGGACCAGGACGAATTTTTCTTCAACTGCAGGGCTTTTCTTTCGAGGAACCCGTATGGGTTTCCTTTGTAGCAATTGCTACGATTGGGTGGATATCTCATTTTCCATTTAATTAGCTTTCAATAACTGATTTGCTTTACTTACTGGTTCACAGTTCATGTTGTCCGCTGGGAATTGATATAATGAAAGGATCATGAAATAGAGGATCTACACCATTTCAAAAATTTGCGTATACCATACGATTGTATGATTTACGCAACGTCTGATACAAAGCTGACACTAAAAACCGACTCCTTTGTTGTACAAGTTGTTATGTTGTAAAAGAACATTTATGTTCCAATAACCATGTACAATGGTTGCCGACAAGGTGTCAAAAATACAGAGTATATTATCAAGATGGCCATACGTCCTTCTTCAACACATTAAAAACATTTTATACAATGTTCCGTTTTATTCGATTATTAGTTACTTCTTCTTAATTTGGGGCACCACCCCTTTTAATGACATGAGACAAGTACACGTAATTCAGAAGCGTGCTTTTCTTTTATTCGCCCTATTCTCTGTATTCCTTACGTACGCGACGCTCATATACCGCAGATGCTTTTCTAACACCCTGCATAATTCCAATCACAGAGCTACATAATAATATACTACTAAGAAAATACAAATTACGGGTAAAGAAAGGCAACCTAATTATCACAACATTGGCAAACTTGAGGCACAAACACGATAAACACAACACTCACACCGGCAGCCAATAGTTCATATCAAAACTCCGTTCTAACTGTGGTCGGCAAAGATATTGCCTCTTGTCCTTAACACTGCCCGGGATCTTTAGAATAAACACGACGATGACTGAGCGCATTTATCCCGCTTTGCAATGCAATTGTTTTCCGTGTGAAGAGTGTCTACATATAAATAAATGCTGCTTGTTTTTATATACATTGTGTAAATGGTACGGCAGCTGTTGTGCATCTATTATAATGCAAATTTGCGCTTTTGCTTCACTGTCTTTACCAAGCTCAAGTATCTGTATAGCGGGCGTAGACATCCAGTCAAGCCTTAGACTTTTCGTCAGCGCCCGTCCACATCGCTGTGGCGTTCAATAAATTTGGTTTGATTTGAATTAAAAATTTTCCTTCACCGTAAATTTAAATTACTTCGGGGCTTGATATATTTTATTGCTTTATCATAATAACATCAAGTTATTATGATCATTTACGAGTATATATACGTGGTTATAAAATGACTGATCAATGGCCGGTATCTCCAGAACTTAACTAATATCTTTTCTATCAAGCGATTCGGAACATGTGCCATTGCCTATATTTTGAACACATTTGTGTATATCAGATTGCATATGATCTGATGCTGCTTCTAAACTTCAGCGTGCCTACACTAATGTCGTATTATCCGCATACTGATACACATCCGCATCCCCAACTTAAACAACAATGACCTTAGTGAAGGCCTCCGTGGGAAGCCAAATTGAATTATATGGGCTCCCTTAACCATTGGCAATTTTCACAGTTTATTTACGACTTTTAAAGTCAGTATGTAAACTGGAACCATGAAGTACGAGTCTCTAAAGCATGTATGTCATGGTTAATAGTATCGCAGACTTTTCTTTGGTCCAAAAGCAGTGCAAATGCTACCCTGTTACGACCTAACAGAACATTAACAAGGTCAAGGAACGTTTCAAGCAACGTGGTAGCGATATGACCTTTATTGACTTCACATGGCTACTACTTATGTGTTCGAAACAACAGAGAAAAGCTACTGCTTGCTGTAGAATTACAAAGATCGCCAAGAATGTGACTGCGCTTGAGATCTTGGGACAGCACGTTCTTATTTATCGAAAATGTTTTGTCTGCAATTCTCTGAGGCCACAATTTACGCGCATGATCTCATGTTGAGAGGAATTCTCTTTAAATTCACGTTTAGGCGCATTTGAATTTGTTCTGTTAGGTTTGTTAGCAAAAAAGCACGCTCAAGACTACGCACTCCGAACAAGACAGGTAACTACGAGGCATCACACTTTGGTTTCTGAGACGCTCCAAGGCTTTTTTTTTTTTTTTTTTTACGCGTCGTACTTTTTCTAATTGTCAAGCTAGCGTATCCGCAAGACAGTCTATCAAGCTAATGTCGACCTAGTCATAGAGAGAGAGAGAGAGAGAGAGACGAAGTATCTTAGTGAACGAAAGGTGGAGCGACCAGCCTGAGTTTCTAAATGTGTGGCTTGGTATACCGCGCAGAGAGAAGTGGGATAGCGAGAAGCAAAGCAAAGCAGTGGAAATGAGAAGCACACAGAGCTATATACAAGCTGACCTTAGGCAGGGTCGGGGTATACAAAACATGGCCACTCTGAAATAAATGCGAGACACGTTTGTTTAGGTAAAATAAAAGGGAGGGGGGGGGGGAGGTTTTAGTCAGCTACATGAACTGCGATAAATCTGTATCTGTGCATTTTTGGGAAAGACATCTTTAAATTTTTTGTGCCCTCGTTGCTCTCGCGTTCAAAATTAAAATGGCACTCAAAACGTAAAATGTTTGTTCCATTTGTTCGCGAAGTTAAGATGGCTCTGAAAACGACACCTTTCAAATAATATGGAAGTCTAAACGATCAAAATTTATTTGTAACTTGTGTTGACTAATATAAAGTCATCGTAGTCCACACCACATAGATTTAGTTGAGTCATGCCACGTAAACTGCCGATTGGCCGCACTATGGCCGCTTGCAGCCATGGTACGGCCATGCGTTAGTCTGTATGGCGAGCGAAGAGCAGCCACGTAACATTTTACTTGATGAAGCACGCAAGAACTATATTCTCAGTACATTTCAATCCTTGGCGTGTACACTACAAGTTTGCTTTCTTCAGAAGAAGCTCCGCCTCCATCTCTCTAGACTTCACTAACCTTCCAAGCAGACTCTATAGAGGCGATTATCCGTAAACAGGCTGAAGACCATTAAAAAACTTTCACGAAAATTGCGATTATACCATCAGAATAGCAGCGCTGCCGAAAAGGTGACAATGGAGCAGCTAGTCGCGCAGGACAGCGTGCTCAGCAAAGTCAACATAAACATATTGATTAAAAACTGTCTCTTTGGTATATAATACGGATGATATAAAATCATGAAGCTCGATCTATTACGCTGCGCAGGCATTGGAGTAATTATCCGCCCGCTTTCTTAATTCAACTCATGATTATGAATGTAACCTAAAAGCTATGAAACAGACTACCTCAAATTATTATTACCTAAAATAAAGAGCGGTGGGAGTGCAGAAATGCTACCGCATCAAGTCCATGCGAGCTGCAATGCTGCGGCATGATCTCTTGGTAACAGCGTTTGGTGCACTACCATCGCAGCCCTAGCGATCGCCACTTTGTAAAAAAATTCACTGGTAGCGTCTATATATACGTTTGTCTGCCGGGTAGCGCTCCATGCGCAACAAAACTAGTCCTTCGTTGATTTTGGTAGGGCGCGCACTTTCTGGCAGGAAATGTTGCACATTGCTAAGCTGCGGTAATGAAATGATTTCTTTCACTAGATTTTATTCCCTTCTTATCATAGACCTAACGGTGACAGGTATTACGTAGGCGTAGCGCACCCCTGACGAAGCGAAGGAAAAGAAAATAAATTGAATAAAACGGTGACATTATCCAAGCCACATTATAATATACGAGCGGCATGTATGTATACTGGCAACCGCATTGAATTAACCCCACTTATGCATTGATATATTTGCGCGCGAACACCACCCGGCCGCACATAACTCTGCGTAATTTCTGTATAATTTAGGTTCAAGAAATGGGATGCCCCAAAGGCTGAGGATCTCAGCTTAGGAGCGCCTTTGCAATTATATGTTATAATAATGCGCAATTGTTAAGGCAGAAAATGGGGAGATTCTAGTCACAAACGACGGGCACGCGATCGCATGGAGTCGTCACAACTGCAGTCATTATACGTAGAAAGGATGTAAAAGGACGTGTCCCCAGGCTGGTATCAGGGTCGTTATTTATTCGTGTTCTTCTGCCAGCGCCGGCGTCCACTTATTCGCCGCCGATGCCAAAACAATGACATGCTGTCTTTCTTGATAATTCACCCAGTTTCATTTCTCTTCTTGTCCTTCTTCAACCTTTGAAGTTCTACTTCATGGCGGAAATAAAAAAAATTGTCAACGCTGCCTGCGCGTCCAAAAGCTTGCTATTTTGTACGAATACGTCATGCAGCTGTGCCGCGCACGCCTTACAACACGTGCTAAGTGTTATCGGATGTTGTGTTACATCATTTTCGTGTTGGTATAATGTAATATTGCAACGACGCAACGTGCTACTTATTTTAAGGATGGTTTCCTTGCGGTCAAATTGTAGCCACTAAATTGCATTTTAATCTCATTTAAACAAATAGGGCTGAACTTTTTAACTTAACGCTTGAGGCATGCGTCTTTTGAAGAACATTTTGAGTAAACATCGCCTAAAACTGCTGCAACGCAGTTATATGCAACTACAGTGATCATATTTCATAAAATAGACCGCGAAAACGACTGGCAAGACTGATTGTATTACAAAAATGTTTGCACGCGGAATTAAGAGTTGACGCTTACTTATTATGAAACCAACACTTGCAAAATAAAATAAAATAAATAAAAGTCATACGCGGAATTCGCAAAGCTTTTTGATCGTAAGATACCCTTGCCATTTGCCTCCCGCCTTCTCTAATAATATATGTACACCATGATTATAGGCTGTTTATTTCCCCTTACTGAACAATTCTAGCGTAAAAAAACGTTTTTGTGAATGCGGGTCCTAGGTCTGTCAAAAGCTTCGGCCCAATGTGGCGCAGACACTTATGGAGCAACGCCTTTTTCAAAGTTAATCTGACCAATGCATGGTTTAAATATGCGTATTCTTCGCCAGACAGGCTCGCACGCTTGCGCCGAAAACCATACTAAGGAACGCTTTTACAACCGTTTTGTTTGGAAAACTTAACGTTTTAATTGTAAAAACATTTGAAGCCAGGCTATCTTCAGAAAAGAAACATTCTTTTAATTGGTTTCTACTCTTCTGCGAGGGTCCTCATTGAACTGTGACACTCTGCTCAGCCCTCATTGTCCGCTTGTTAATGTAGACAAGTGCATACACTCTGTATCATTTTTACTGCGTCTGAGAGGGTAGCACAGTTATGTTAATTGATCTCTTTCTCTACACGTGCAACATGCACCACCTGTGGCAGTAAAGTGCAGCCTACCGCGACTTTCGAAGGGGCACATGCGTCAAGCTTGGTGGAGTCTGCGGCAACCGGTGGTTGCCTGCTCAGCTATTATAATAACACTGGCGACTGTAGAGGTACCAACATTCTAAAATCAAGGTAACAGGTCGGCCGCAGCATCGCCACACTGCATCGCAGCCTACCTTGCTGCTCTGACGGTGGCTACACTATTCCCCTATGCTGGAAAACATATGAGGTGTTGTCGTATAGGGGGATGGTATAAGACAAGAAGAAAAATCGGTTTTTGTATAGTGCGGTCAGCCTCAATCATTAAGCGTCGGGTTTAGAAGGGTATATGGTCGACTTAGGTGCCATAGCTGGAGGCGTCTTTATTACATGTATTCGCGCAGAAAACCTTGCGCTCCGCCGCGCGTATATGCCACTGCAAAGACCAGCGTGGGCCGGGCCCGAAGACATCACAAAGATTATTTGCATTCATCTGCAAACTATTTCTGAAATATCAACTAACGTATTCCTTGCGTTTGCTTTTGCCTTTCAGAAGCACGCGTCTAGTTCGCGGCAAGGTTTTGGTCTGGAATATTCGACGAGGAGTTCTCTACACTTTCAGAATAAAGAAACTGCAAGATCGGTTGCATTACGTATTTCTTCTTGGACGTAATAATAATCACCGCTGCTCAATCAACTAAATTCAGAGTATACAGACTCTGGTTTTACGCAGCTGGAAGGCGTTGAGGGAGTATCAGGGACAGGGCGTACAAAAATATTTTAGCAGCAGCTATAGCGATAGCATTTAGGGGGAACGTTAAGTGCGCTTCAATTACTTCGTTGGTCCTTTAACTGGCAAGATCAGAAAGACTTGACCTAGAATGATTTTATTGCTTTAGTTCTTCTTTACTTTGCTCAAATACACACTAATTCAAATATTAAACGGTTTATCTAAAAACTAAGCGAGATACAGTAGGTCAAAGTTATTGTAGACCAGGTGGTGACAGGTAAATGTATGGCCCAAAACTGGTCTCTGGTATTTGCTTTGGCAAGGTTAATGTGTGTTCTTGAGACGTACCTTTATGAAGTTAAGAAATAAGAGCTTGCTTAAAAAATGAAAAAAAAAATCGCATTAGCGAGAATATGACACCCCCGTGCGCTAAGAATATAACAACGAAGCCTTCAAGTTTTGTGACCAATACATCTGCTGCTGCTCGCGCTCGACATTTTATTGAATACCACTGTTGAGCAGGTACATAAATAAAGGTAAATTGAAAGGCACAGACTCACATTTGGATTTGTCTAGTTTTTGCTAATACTTTTGTTATGTCAACAATATTGTTAAAATGCCAGTTAAAGGGTTAAGAAACGCCGTCTATATTCATACGTCCTGAAACTTTCGGTAAGCCTTGCTGCTGAAGATGTACAAAAAGGCCTACTATTTACTTATTAGCTATTTAAGCTGCTGAGAGTTTCCGCGGGTGACCATTGTTCGTAATACAAACACGAAGCTTTTCCCAGTTATCCAAACAGCTGTCCAAACGGTTATCCAATCCGCAGACAATACCACTTCACCGAACAGTGTGCTCCAACGGAAGACTGACCTATCGCGAGGCTAAAGAGAATCGCTGTAATATACTGCGAGCAGGGCAATCTGAAAGTTGTGAGTTATGTGCCTTTATAAGGAGGCAATTACCCTCATTATTTATTGCAACATTAATGATATAGCCAGCACACCCGCGTCGAAAGACTGGAGCTCAGGGCCTTCTTATTTGCCCGCACCAAAAGGTAAATAAAGGCAAAAGTCTGCAGACAGGGCTGTCGGCCTCCTTAAGCCGTATCAGCAGTGTCAGCCAATTAAGCCGGAAGGAAGCCATTATTGCAATTCTCCGCCCTCACTGGTATAGTTCTTCCGGTTTCTGTGGGCCATTAAATAAAAACAAAAAAAAAAATTACACCGTTTTCTGCCAAGATAGCAGTCGAGCACGTCGTGGTGAAAACCTAAATAAGAATATCGCCCTAATATTGAGGGCATGTGTGTGTACATCGGCAGGCTTTCTCAGGTATTTCACAAAGCAAGACTTGCGCACGCGCGGGCTGACTCATACGAGACGAAATATGGAGACGGGGGGGAGTGTTAACCACATGGCCATATGGACTAGCAGTCGCATGAAGCAACTGCACGAGAACCGAACGACAGAGAGAACTCGCAACGCCAATGCATACGCGTAAACAGGACCAGCGCGCGCGAGAGAGATGCAGGGGTCCGTAATCGTCATTCTCGGCACGAATCGCGTGGCGCGTGCATATTCGTGCGACGATAAACAACGTTCGTTCATTGCAAGACGCCAGTGGCCTTATGAAAGGGGTGAGGAAAAAAAAAAAAAACGGGGTCGCGCAACGGCGCACGTCGCTGGGATGCCGCGGGCTTGCAGGCGAGCAGGCAGGCCGCCAAAGCGAAGGGCGTAGTCAGCCCGCCTTACGGTGCAGCCCGCCCTCCAGGATAAGCTCTCTCGCTCCCCCACCAGTGGAAGGTGCTTGCGGCGCAAGCGTCATCTCGAGAAGGCGGTGCCTCGCCTTTTGATTCGATTTCGTCGAGAAAAAAACAGCGGTGGCGCGGGGCTGCAGCGCCGGTGGAGTGCGCGCGCCGGTATGGAGACCTCTTGGGGGGGAACAAAACAGCGCGTCGCCAACGCCGGCGTTATCCTCCGCCTTGACTCGTTATGGGGCCGACCGGAGGCAGCCAGACGAATCGATGCCGTGCCGCGAGCTCAGCGAGTATGAATATGTTTTTCTTTTTCCTCCTTTTCGAAATCAGTTGCTTTATTTGTTTTTTGTTTTTTCTCATTCATTCTTCTTAGCTGGCTCGCCACTGCAACCACTGAGGCTGGGCGTTCCGCGCAAACATTAATAACTGCTCGGCTCCCCTCCTCCGACTTCTCCTTGCGACGTACGCACACGCGCACCCATTTCGCCGGCGCCAAAGGCGAGTGGCGCACGTCGACAAGAGGAAATGTTTAGAGGCCATCGGGTGGGCAGGGTTCCTCGGTGACCTCGTCGAGTAAGCAGCCTGGGGGCTCGTTCCGATGCTTTAATTGCGCGATAACGGCGGGCGAGGAAAACTCTGCACTTTTTTTTTTTTTTTTTGGCGGGGAATGTATATACCGATTCACGTCCTCAAGACGCAAGGCGTTGCTCTAGCAGTAACGTTCGTTCTCCTAGGATTGCCGTAAACGATTAAACTGTCAGAATATCTCTATTTCGCACCGCTGTTAGTTCCGTTCCCACCCTGCAAGAATGTTTCGGCAAGACACGGCAGAGCTTACCTGCTCTGCGTGACGGTGGCACCACTCACTGCGTTTCGTGCAAATAGCTTTGTGTAATGTGTTTAATAATCATTCGGATAGGCCTTATTTGGTATTTTAGATTCAAGAGTTTTCCGAACGTCTTTTCCTCACTCTTGAAACAGAGATTTTCGCAATGAAGTTGTTGCAAAGGCACTGTTCTAAGTGCTTTTTTCTTTTTTTCTAGTAACATATAACAAGTTTTAAACCAAAGTCTGGGCCAATAATAAGAACGTTGATTTTTTATTGTTGCGTCCAAAACTCACCGAAGCGTTATACAGGTCGACAATCGAGACACAAGAATGGTGAACTCACACGTCAGTTGTTACGTGGCTGACACGTCAGGCATACGAGGGCCGTACTGGAAGTAATGATCAGCTGTTTTTTTTTTTTCTATACAAGTCTGAAAGCGTTTAAAAATGGGCGTTTAGTGGTACTTGGCTCCTCCTTTTGTGCAATCGTAAATTGCAATTTTGTCTTTACAGGTTAAATCATCTGAGTCACAAGTAGGCTAAACGAAATAGCACCCCATGCCATGGCATCTCGTGTTGACGTGTGGCGATGTAATTTCTTCTGAAATAGAAATTTTCAGCCGCTGAAATTCATACGAACCCTCAGTGTGCGTATTGCGACGCGCGTATGGCATCTAGCAGTGTGCGAAGATAGGCCAAACGTTTTAAAAATGGCCAGGAATTAACCTCGGAATGGTCGCCCTCGGAAAGCCGTGGCGGAAGCCAAGAAGCGAGACCATTGATGCACTAATTAAAGACACGCGAGTATCAATAGGCGTAAAAACAAAAATCTTTGAAATCGGGCACAGTGAAGTTCAGGTTACTTATTGAAAGCTTAGGTTACCGGAAAATAAATGTTGTTTGATACGTTAAAACGCCGCGGAAGCTCCGTAACGTATTGCACATTAAGGACGAAATATTGCAGCGCGATAACGCGCACGCTCACACTATTAGCTTAACAGGGGAGGTAACTGACAGAATGGGAAGGGAAGTGCTCAGGCCTTACAGCCCTTATGCGGCTGCTTCTTAATTGTGAGGCCAGCGATATACGAGACACCAGACGCGAGTCATGCATTATTGCGCCACTCTCTCCAAAGGTTGGAATTTCTATCGAAGTAGTGCTTTCAAGGTTCCCGATTGGGAGGGGGGGTTGCATTCGGAGAAACATGCACTGACTGGAAACATTTACTATCGCGCTCAGTATGAGCTATATACAACGCGCGACCGCTTTGCAACGCGTTTTCGCGTTGTAGCTCAGCGCGATAGTACGAAACAGTGAAACATAAAGCGGCAAAATTTCGCTTTCAGTAATGCAACGTAATCATTCATGAAAATTGTTGCTGTTGCTGAATAGTTTCAGACAAACAGAAGATTTCGTTCTCGTTTTCTCTGCCGGCATGGCGGTGATTATTTGCCTTATGAGGCGGAAGCGTTGCACGTATCCGCGAATGGTTGTCGAGAAAGAAAAAAAAAAAAAATATATATATATATATATATATATATATATATATATATATATATATATATATATATATATATATGTGTGTGTGTGTGTGTGTGTGTGTGTGTGTGTGTGTGTGTGTGTGTGTGTGTGTGTGTGTGTGTGGTTTCACATGCTTTCAGCAAAGCAGCCTGTGGGATGCTGACAGTACTACAGGACTCGAAAATAAGTTCGCAACAGTGCAACGTAGCTTCTCATACGTGCTATTCAAGCGAAAATTCGGAACACTTTTTTGTTCTTATTTTCTTACGGCTTATGCTGAACCCCCCCTCCCCCTGTTAACCCCCAACGCGATCGCAAAAATGTACGCTGGACTTCTTTCATCAATCAAACAAGTTGTTAACGTTTTGTTTATATATACCAGTTTGATACATCCAACATTACGATACCCCTTTATATCGGTAGAAACAACCACGCAAGATAGTGCCAAAACGAATTCCGACATTTTCATAATCCAAAATTGACTGTTCCTCGCACATTTTCCGCATGAAAGGAAAAAAAATATGTGTATTTTCCTAAGATCCCGACACATTTGCGGTGTTGGACTGAGTAAGAACCCCAAACTGTTGCTAAACATGTATGACAAAAAAAAAAACGGGCAAGTTCGCCTCGGTCGTGCAAAGCTTAGGCACAGCGAAACTGTCGATCCTCAAGTCTTACTGGCTGCTACTGCTAGGTATTATTAACTTGGTTGCTGCTAGGTCTTAACCTGGTTTAACTACGCATGTAGGAAGGTATTCTCGAGCGATCATTTTCGGAGGTACCTTCCCTTTCGCGACATTTCGCGTGACTAGCGCTGGACGCGTCGGCGCCTACGAGCGACAGCGTTCCTGGCATGCCACAAACGCAGGCAGGCTAACCAAGATTGACACAGTGCCAAGAACGCTGTTGCTTGCCGATGCCGAACGCGTTGGATCGAGGCTAGCCGCTCGATATCAATCGGCCAGCTTCACTGTGTCTTGAGCTTTGCGGGGCCTAGTGCAAGCTTTCCCCCTTTTTTTCTCCTGGCTCAGCGCGCCGCGGAGAGAAGAGAGCCGGGGGTCGGGAAGGGAGGGAGCTGGCGTGGAGGATACCGCGTGCGCATGCACAGCGCCGCCCTCCGTCCGCCCTCCTGGTTGCCATAGCTACGGCGCGGCAGTTTCTTGGTACGAACCACAAATTACGGCTGGCTTAAACAGCTTCGCTGTTAAAACCACACCGATCTGCACCTCTCCGCGCACCGCGCTCCTTCGGCTGCTTTTTCGACTGCTTTTTCACCGCTAATAATGAAACACATTTTCTACTATTTCATGTATTGCAGGATTTTGAATTCAGTTGTTTGATCGTTGTGTAAAGTTCCAGGAAAGCTACGCGTATACCTGTTAGTCGCGCTTACTTGGCCTTGAGTCACACACACCTATACTAAACGTATCCGGGAGGGTCATGTGATAGCTGCGCTATTTTGGTGGCACTTATTGTCACGCCAAAACTTAGTGTGCTCGGCCAGCTTTTTTTTTTTGTCTTCTGCGTTTCTCAGGTGACATCGTCAACTTTAATTCCACTTTATTGCAAACAGTGGCCCTCTTAATCTTTCCCATTCTTCTTGCAGGTACAAATAAAACTTATTTATATGTTTCTACATCGTTTTCGTGGCTGACACATTTCTGTTGGACGAAAATAGCTAAGAATATGTATAGCTTGATCATTCGGGCTTCTCGTATCAACAATATTATCCCTATTTTCGATATTTCCAGAAATATTGCGCGCTATAGTGCTTCCTGGCCCTTCCACGGAGTATCGTGCTTTTCCCTCCATCAATTGAAGCATGGTCAGGTACGCAACCCAGAAGATGTGACAACAGGAAAAACTAGGAAACATATTAACGCACTTACCCTATGAGCCGAGCACCCAGCTTAGAGCTTGTTGGGCTCTAGCTCTAGCTTCCCGTCTTCATCGCTCATTGCAAGGACTGCCAGCTCGCCCTGCGCTGTCTGATCTGTTCAATTTCAGAAAGGCATCATTACGAGGATGGTTATAAAATACCTCGAACGGAAAATCCATGCAACCTGTTATGTCTGATAACGTGCAAGAGAGAGAGTGAGAAACGAAGAGGGAAAGGTAGGGATATTAACCAAGGACGTGCCCGGTTGGCTACCCTACACTTGGGGAGGGGGAAATGGGAAGAATAGATAAGGAGAGAAAAGAAGAAAAAAGGAGTCAGTCATTGGCAGAGACAGTCACAGAAGAATCTCCGCTGTCACAAGCGTTCGTACAACCCAGTACTCTTCACGAACTGCAGAAGGGCTTTTGTGGCCTTTTGCATGCAAGAATGCATAGGCCATGGCCCAAGAATCTTTTCTTTCTAGAGCGTTCTGTTATCTAACATGTTGAGTTTAACTTGGAGAATACGTCGTTGAGTGTCAAAAGATGGACAATGACACAGAAGGTGCTCGAGAGTCTCGTCGCACCCGCACAAATTGCACGCCGCACTGTTGGTCATCCCTATTAGGAACGAATAGGCGTTGGTAAATGCGACACCCAACCACATGCGACACAGTGAAGTTGTGATAACGTGCAAGCGTTTTCCAGCGGCTTTCGGGTTAATGCGCTCATATGCATGGTTTAAGTGAATTTATCGCATATGCTACGAACAAAAAAAAAACAAAAAAACAAAAAAAAAAACGCAATAAACTTGTTTAGCAGGGGTTTGGATGACGAATGATCAGAAATGAAGAGAATTGGTGGGTAAGAATCCTTCCAAGATACGATGCCTATTATCTATTCCAATTATTTAAAAAAATATGGGGTTTAACGTGCCAAAACCACGATCTAATTATGAGGCACGCCGCGTAGTGGGGGACTGCGGAACAAATTTGACCACCTGGGGTACTTTAACGTAAACCTAAATCTAAGTACACGGGTATTTACGCCCCCTCGATATGGGGCCACCGCATTTCGATGGAGCGTGAACTTTAACGTGAACCTAAATCTAAGTACACGGTTGTTTACGCCCCATCGAACTGCGGCCGCCATGGCCGGGATTTGATCCCGCGACCTCGTGCTTAGCAGCCCTACACCATAGCCACTAAGTAACCACGGCGGGGACCAATTATTCCGAATATACACCAGCCTGTACAATCCACAAAACCGCGGCTAAAAAATTTAGTGGTGTTTTTTTTTCGTAGCATGTAGAAAAGTAACGAAAACATGTAATAATATTTTCGCTTATATATTTGCAACCGCATTACCCACGCGCCTTACTTTGGTATCATTGTGTAGAGGGGAAAAATCATGACGCATTCCACTCTGTGAAGGTGGATGATCAGCGAAGCTGTTCAGCGCACGACACAGATGTGACGCAGAATTTTGAACAAAGGTACGAACATATTTATTGTCCTGATCGGTGATCATCATGACGATAGGTACGCACACACATTCGTGTACCACCTTGTTATTAAATCTGTCCGTCACGTAAGACGGACAGATTTAATAAGGGGGTATCCCTTAAGGGGGTATCCCTTAATATTTAAGGGGGTATCCCATAAGCAATGGCTCGTACCCCCGTAAACGCGGCCTCCCCCTTACGACGACAGAAGGGAAGAGAAATTCTACGCTGGAATGATGAGCGGCAACAGAGCCATCTGTGGAAGAAGACGACAACGCTCGAGCCATTGCTGATGATGATAGTTATTTGCACAACGGAGCCAGCTGTGGAAGACGACGACGACGACGACGAACGCGCGAGCAGTGGCACGAGCGCGTTCGCACGGTTGCACCGAGAGGCGCCAACAAGCCAGCTTTGGAAGCAGACGACGACGCACGAGCCATTGCTGATGATGATAGTTTTTCCGCGCGAACGCCACAAAACGCCATCTCCTAGCCATAGACAGCTTCGCTGTAAAACATTACTTGATCATGCAACGGTTGCGTGCACAGATGGCGCCGTTATCGCGCCACGCATGACGCAATCCGAGATACATTTAGCCCTTGGCGCGGCGTTCAGAGAGAGGCGTAGCTCGGCCGTATACGTTTGTTAATCTGAGTGGGAGTGGTCGCGTTTGAGAGAGCTCACTGAGCCATAGTATAGGTATCATCCATCAAACTAAACCATGAGTTGATCACGAGTTATAAGGCTTACAAGTGTGCAATTTGTTGCAGAATTTTGACGGTTGTTCGGCTATGGCGCCCGCGCGTTCGACAACATTGGGTCCAGAAATGGTGTGAAAGGACTCGGGCAGCAAGTCAGAGGGATGCGATTCGCGCACACCACCTTTGGCTACGGCGGGCCCACTATAAGGGGGAGCGATCACAATTGCCAGATTAGACCGTAGGACCCCCACTATATGGCTGTATCATAGGTTAAATATGTAAGCTTTGTTATGCGTGAATAAATGTCACTTGTGTATTTGGCTACGTCATTTAGGTACAAAGTAATTTATACCATACATCCTCAGCAGCGGGCACAAGTTTCACGTAGTCCACTGCGGTTGCGTCCCCGATACAGCCTGCCAGGCTCAAGTATCACGACTCTCTAGCACCCCTGCGGGGAGGGAGATTCTCGCGGTCTTATATAGGAATCGGCTCCACTGTAGCGATGGAACGTGCATGTGAAATGTCAGATCACCTACGGGACACCATTATGGTTGCTCCCTTTCCCAAAAACGTGCATACACAACACAATGCGAGCAGCCGCAAAGCTAGGGCTGTAGCATTGCTCCGGAGGATAAAAGCCTCGCCTCACACGGTCACTTTCGTTGACGCGGCCCAGTACGAGCTCACTTCGGACTTCGTCACAATGGTAGTTAATCACGATGGACACGTCGCTTGTGCGGCCTCCATCAGAGACACCACCCCGGCTAGGGCAGAGCAGGCTGCGATCGCTCTGGCACTTCTCGACGATGAGAGAGCTGAAATATTCACTGACTCGAGGGCGGCGGTCCGCTCATTTGCCTCTGGTACCATCGCTGAGGAAGCACATCGAATTCTCAAAGGCAAAGTCATCCAGCCACATACAATCACGTGGTTCCCGGCACATCTCGAGCCCCAACTCGACTCCCTCCCCAACCTCAATGACATCGCACAAGTCCAAGCGCGCGAACTAACCCTCCGCGCTGACGCCACTGCGAGTCGAGGCTCTGTCGATTCTAGGCTCGTCGAGTTCCGTGACACTCTCTCCACATTTAACGAGGTTTCCAAACACTACTACCTTGGTAGGAGACTATACCTTCCCCCACACGGCACACTAACCAGACCTCAAGCTCTCACACTACGCATGCTTCAGACGGGATCATATCCCCAACCTGAGTTTATTTCACTGGATCAATCCAGACTGCTTTAGCCCAGACTGCTCTAGCTGCGGACAACGCAGTACTTTAGACCACATGCTCTGGGGATGCCCCTCGTTACACAGGCGCCCGCATCGACGCACTGCAGAGGAGTGGAGCTCTGCTCTTCCGAGCTCGGACCAGTCACGACAATTTTGGGTTGTGAGAGCCCACGATGTGGCGCTGGAGCTCGGTCTCGCCGTCCCGACGTGGCCCGCGGCTTCGTCGCCTCCCTGAGAGGGGGCAACGAAGCTTCTCAGGACCTTCAACAAAGTTCTTTGTCTGTCTGTCTCTTTCTTTCTTTTCTTTTTTTTTTTTTTTGCAGACGCGGTTTTTGTCTAGGTCTCCCGCAGGCTTCAGTTGCACGCATGCAACGAAAATTACATCATCGCCTGTCATGGCGGCACTTAGTCTACCTATAGGCCGGCCTGCTTTAGGACGAACGGGTATCCATTTCTAACGTATTTGCTCCCTTCACTCGAAGTGAATGGTGTCGTAAACTTGTGCTACGCTTTATGTCACCTCGGCAGCCAAGTTCGGGCGTTCTATCAGTGGTCTTGGGATTAATTCTCGATGTCAAGGGATGAAGGCCTAGCATATATGGTCATCAGACACAGGCAGATGCAATGAAACGGTGGCGCCATTTGTCACCGCTACGGCAAAAGACGGCGAAAGACGCCGTGAGGTAATAGATGGGGTCACCGTTTCGTTGCAGAGAAATCGTCATATTTCGAGCCCAGGCGAAACATCCTTGCCATTGCCTCGGATTGGCGTTGCTTCAGGCAGCATACGCAACATATGTGCTCCCCTCGCTGGTGCATCAACGTTCGAACGTGTCAGTTTCGTTTCATAAATGTTTCATAACTCATTACCACATCCTACATGCATGAGCTTCTTGTGGCTAAACTTCACTTTATGCTTCCGTTACGTGTGTGACAACCCTGCATGCCTCCTTCAGGAGTCACGAAAAAGAGACGTGGTGTCTTTTTCGTCCTCCTTTGTCCCTGTTTCTAGCGCAGTTAAAATCTTTCCAATTTGGAACCATTATTGGAGTCGGCTATTCCTTTTCGCAACGCAAGCAACACAAAAACACAAAGAAGTGACATGCACTTGCGACAGTCAAATAGCACGAACTTCTACGCACAGGAAAAAGTAAAACGACACTAAAAGACATACTTAGTTCCGTAAACGAGTGAATACGTGTGTACAAAATAGTCTGAGAACACGTACATAAGTTCAGTTCATATTGACACAAGGCACATAACCACATAAAACAACACCACACGTGCAGCTACACACATGCAACATACTATAGACTACTTTACGGAAGCATTTACGTGCCACCTTCTTGGGGTGTTAACGCTGCTGTTTTCAATCTTTAAAAACGAAATGTACGTTACTACAGTCAATTTTCAAGCATGGAAGTAATTGTATAAATGCGTTCAGCGTTTCATGACCATGTCACGTGACTTCACTTCTTATAAAACTTAGAAATTATTTGTTTAACAGACCAAGATGGCGGCGCTCATGAATCGAATATAAAATCGTCTATACAACGTGTGGTATTCAAAGAATATGTAATAGTGAGATCAATCACGATACATTTAGTAAGAACCTAACATATTTATTTTCTTGTTTTTGTGGTGCACATATATGTTCTTTCGTTCATGCTAAGGTGAGGTTCACACTGGGGTTGTAATTGTCGTTTAGATAGCAGCCTCAGACTCGCTGGCGAACAGAAACTCGCGAATCGCTGTTGGTCGGTGCACCCGGTAATAGTTAGCAGAGCATTTATGGTTCGCTCCACTCAGACAGGTATATCCTAACAACAATTTGCACACAGCCGCTCAGCAGGAGCACTACTGCCCGTGCGCACAGCGCTCACGCCGGCAGCGGAACGTATAGGACGCTGCCACGGTCGGTCCGCTACGAAGCCGATTGAGCGAAGCGCGAGGTGCGTCGGTTTCTTTGTCATTTTACAGCCAATCTGACCACGTGTCCGTGGCGTCTCTGGGAGACGCGCTTGTTAAAATGTCTTTGTAGCCACCTGAGTGCGTCGTAAGCGACGCTCGGCTAAAAATGTCTCGTAGGAGTAACCCGAACATAGATCGCCGAATCGTTCGCTCGAATAGTACAGCAAGTGAACATTCTTCTTATCTTGTTTAAACAGTAACAAGGGACTTCGTACATTTCTGCTGAGAGCTTGAGAACAGGAAAGCAAAAAAATATGAACTCTACGAACGTTGTCATGAGGTGAATTATAACCTACGATCGAACGGTCCACATTGTTTGACATAGCAGTGTTTGCTCCGTAACCACGCTGCAATGCATGGGCTCGAATGTCACGCGTATTGTCATGCGTAAGAATTGTGAGTAAAGTGAAACTTTTCACTTGAAGTTAATTCTACCACGCATTACGAGTTCGAAACCATTTGCCTATGCACGCATGGTGCCAGATAAGCACGCCACCGCCATACTCGCCCTTCTCAGTTTACAGCTGTGGTAGGTCATGGGGCGCGCGTAGTGATAAGCGACGTCTTCCAGTCTCGGATCAAATCCCGGCCACGTCCGCCGCATTTTGATGGGGTTGAAATGCAAAAACGCCCGTGTAGCGTGCAGTGGGTGCACGATAAAGAACCCCAGGTGGTCGAAATTAATCCGGAGTCCCTCACTACTACGTGCCTCATAATCATATCATGGTTTTTGCACGTAACATCCCAGAATTTATTTGAATTTTTTTCCATTCTCGTGCACTATAAGAACAAAGCGAGCGCTGGTAATTTATTTCGCGGGAATAATTGTTTTTCCAATTTACAACTCCATTTTAGAGCTTTCTGGTACCTCCTAATGAAGCACAATCACTCTGATTGGGCGCAAGCCGAGTAAACGTACTCCATCTGTAGATATGATAACTCTTGAAAGTTGAGTTAGAAATGGGGCAAGCACTTTAAACTCCCGCGTAAAGAAACTCCCAGCACTCCATTGTTCTTAATGTGTAGCCAGACGACTACTGAGAATTTCTTGGCAGAGCGTATAATAACATTGTTTTTTATTATTATCTCCTACCATAGTACATAAGCGGGCCTGCCAAAGCCGCAGAAGGTTTGTGGGGCAGCGCCCGGCAGCTGACGACAACATAGTCACGGGCAAAGGTACACTGATCAGAAAAATAAGATAAGGAAAAAAATGGAAGAACCAGCAGTATAGTGACTTGACTTGAGTAAGGCAGAGGAGCTTTCACAGTGACAAACCCATTCTAATTAAAATTCAAGTAGGAAATCATTCGTATAGAAAGCTTATTTCTGCGGCTACCACAGGCAACCAAATTACGTGTCAGCTTCTTGAGCACATACAGTACGTTGTAATTTCAAACACGCATACCATATCGGATACGCGCTTCTGGCACGATAAAGCGGTCGCGCTGTTGGAGTGGGCTGCCAACACAAGGGGTCGCAGAACTTCTGGGACCACAAATGCTTGAGGGTAATAGTTTTATTAAAAAGAGCAGAAAGATTATGTATGCGCGAATAGAGAGAGAGAGAGAAAGAAGGGAGGAAGGATAAAGGCAGGGAGGTTAACCAGACTTAGCCCAGTTTGCTCTCCTACACGTGGGAGAGGGATGAGGGAGCGAAAGAAAGTGAGAGAGAAGAGACGAATCTTGATGGCACTTTCGCATGCACTAAGCTAGGTGCAGCATGTTTACAGTTGAGCACACAAGTATGTCGCCTTCAGGTCCTGAAGAAGAGCTCGAGTGGGTTTCTGGGCTGATTAGCTGTGAGGCCAGGCTCCCAAGACCTTGGCTTCCGTAAATGGTCTATCGTCCAGTCGGTTCAAGGCACACTGGAGAGTCTGGCGTTGTTTCTCGAAGCGAGAACAGTGGCACAGAAGATGATCGATGGTCTCTTCACACTTGCACTTGGCGGCATGGGTGAGTCCGACAATCCAATATGATGGTTGTAGGAGTTAGTGAAGGCTACTCCTACGCGCAAATAAGTAAATACACTAATATTCTGGTCGTTCTGTCATTACCAACTTCAAGATACCATTGAAAATGCTACCCAAAACGCTTTAACCGTCGATGAGAGGGATCTACGCCAGTCGTTGCATATGCAGGGAAGATTGCAATCAGGATGGCCTGCTCATTCGGCAGTTCATGCTTTCGGTAGCGATCTCCAATCAGAAAACTTCACTGGAAGGCCCAAACGCACTCCGTAGTGCTCCCCTCCCGCGCTCTAGTCAAATATGAATGGAACCGTAATAAGATGTTGCGGACTTGCGCGTTATATTGTGGGTGCTGGAACCAAAATGTGTGACTAACCATGAGCGTTGGCCTGTCAAGTGAAGGCTGCGATTGTAATGTTGTATAGTGGAACGGGCAGGGAACGTGGATTACTAGTGAATATGGGAAGAGGAGACGGAAGTCCTAAACTGACGATGCGTGCTATCAAGTGGAAGACTGCGCGCTTGCGGCGGCGGCTGCGGTCTATTGTGCTGGCTCCATATTTTTCGGCGTCTTCGGTGGTCGCAAGCGTGCACGTATTCCACGAAACCTGCAGAGGGGGGGGGAGTAACAGAACACGGGCCATGTCTGGAAAGCAAATTCAAAAGAAAATACGACGGGTGAACGCTACTTCGGGTCGTTCTATCTCGAATGTGCATAAACGCAATGCGCGATGCGCGACAAAGGAAAGCGACGACCACAAAACACGGCGCATGCAAGCGGCCTGGAAGGATACGCGGTGCGGACTACGCTCCAGTGCTCGTGAAAGGATTAGTGCAGCTGGTGCGTGGGCGGACGCGAGTGAAGTGTGCGTGGCCGCAGCCATCATCAGTCAGCGCATGGGAGGAAAGAAAAGGGCGCGTGTAGCTGCAGCATACGCATATCTTGCCTCTCCTTTATGGTCTTCTTTCTAGACAGGATCTCCCCAGCAGCAGGAGTGGAAGAGGTAGCCACATCTTTGCCGAATAGATATCACGGCCAGCAATATTACGCAGAGCATTTGCACAGTTTCGGGGGGAAACATTCACATATGCTCTGCGTGCGTTTGTGTCCATTGTGCGCATCTGTGCGAGAGGAGTGCGTGCGCAGTCTGATCGAGTGTTGTCAACAAAAGCCGGATGACGTCACCTGAATGCATTGAGCTTTCTTCCTGCAAGCGGGCGAACCTACAGCAGCTCTTCTATAGTTGCCCCTCCAGTGGAGAATATTCGAATGAAGATTACCAGAATAGTGTCGTCATCATCATGACTTGGAATCAAACCTAAAACCTGAGCGGTGGTTGACCCATTATGGTGGGCCATGCACAGTTTCCACAGGCAGGATGTAGTACCTCGTGGCAGCGTTTAGCGTTGAAGCAAGAATAAATCAATTTAATTGGGTGAGGGACAAGTTTAGTTACTACCTTCTTCGGTATCAATAAGTGCATAGGCAGATATCAATAAACTATGCTCTCTGGCTTTCGACATACATGAAACTTTGCATAACACTCGGTAGCGTTCCTGGCTTACTTTCGACCTAATAATAATCCAAAAGAAATGCGATTTTATAACAGATGTACAAATCCCAGCTTCGGCTCAACTCTCATGTCAATTCATTACAGCCTTGAGTCTTATCGTTGGCTTTCCAGATAAAATATTTTTGTGGGTATACGGTACGCTATTACATAACAAGGAACCAAGTTTGAACTTTATATATTTGTATTCAGTTCTATGTTACAACGCCTACATTCGCGAACACTACTTAGAGTCTTGAAAGCACATATTTCAAAAGTAAAAAATAAGCTTACTGACAAATACTGCAGTACGAAAAGTTAACCCCTTTCCCACTAAAGTGAACCAATAAAGCCAATAAACCTCTAAAGTGAACCAATATATTTTTTGCGCGTTTTTTTTTTTTACTTCACTATTTTTTCTATCTTTCTTTCCGCCCTTCCCCTTTCCACAATGCAGGGCGGCAAACCAGAACTTTCCCTTCCAGTTAAACCCCTACCTTTACCATGTCATTTCTCTCTCACACTCTCTCTCTCTCTCTCTCTCTGTAGTTCTTATAGGGCTTGAGGTCACATATAAGCATTCTCATTAGCTTGCATGTCTTACACTTGTGGGAACAACAGATTCGTAGTATATATATATATATATATATATATATATATATATATATATATATATACTTACGTGAGATATACAAGCCCGATCATGGAGCACCCGTGATGCACCACGATCATGCACGCAGTTTCGAGACTAGAACCCAGGTCGTCTTCAAACACTGACACTGACTTCTAAATGCTTACTGTTTATTATATCACCTAAAACGCATTCAATGTCGGTATACGCACATAAGCGTAGTAGAATTCTTTTTGTTCACTCGCGACTTCTGTCCTACAACGATCACACATATTTTCAGCTACGTCCAGCATTTGTGAACATATAGTTCTGAATTATTTTGTCACTATTTAGACTAATGCTGAAGCTAATGTTTTCACGCTGACAATTATATTTACGAGAAATAACTCACAAGGCGAGGAATCTTTGACTGGCAGAAGCGCTGCTATCGTACATAAATCGGGCTCACCATCCCCCGCACATATCGCGTTCAAGGTCGACTGATCGGCGACACCTGATGCTTCCGCCGCGCGGGAATCACCGGTAATGGAAGTGGTCACAAGTAACGCTAGAAGGGGCACCGGCTGCCCCTCGAACGAACCGATGAAAACATCAGCGCGCTTCGCCTCCCCCCCCCCCCCCCCCTCCGTGAAAAGTGAGAGCAGTCAAGTGCGGTGGGCCATTTATAAGAGGACCAAATGATTCGCTTTGCTGGTCACTCAGTTGCCACGGGGGAGCATGCTGAGACTGCACGGCGCGTGAACAGTACGCCATGGGTGATTCAACGCGCGGTTGGCTATGACCACGGCACGATTTCATTAAACAAGTTGCAGCCAGCGATACATGACCGAAAACAGGGCCGCAATCTGTCTACAGAAGCGCTTGAACGCCCTCTAAGTGAGCAAAAGCGACACAGCGCTCGGCTTTTTCGATGATTGCGCGGACAGGCACAGATGATCTATAGCTGGCTGACGTTTTCTAATCAGTGACCAATGCCCGAAGCGAGACGAGATTGGAACGAGAAGCTACGCTGTAAATGTTTTGTGTGACTTAATCACTGACGCATCGTTATATCTGCAGTAGGGTCAAAAACGCACACAAAAAAGGATGAAAAGTAAACGATTAACAACACCACGCATAGGATAATTTTTTTTTCTTTTTTTGCCTTTTGCTGCAGCTCAAGAACTTCAAACTTTTTCAGGTTTTCCTTTTTTTTTCTTTCAGTTTGTTTCTTAACAGAAATTATAGTATAATTAAGGGAAGCGCCATTTTATTTTTGCTGATGACTTCTGTTGAGCCGCCAAACACTGAAGCAGTGCGTCCTGGATCTTGAAACTACGGTTGCTATGGTTGACCAACCGTGCAGGTTGCATCAGCGCCTGTGGTGTTCTGTAGTTGAGCGCGAAGTTCGAATAAAAGTCGCGACGACAACAATCCGGCTGCGTTAAATAAATTTTAAAACAAAAAAAAAACATCTATATGCTGATTTCCGTGCCACTTAAAGAACCCTACGTGGCCAAAATTTTGGCACCACTCCGTGGATTCCATCGTTTCATCAGTCGTTCCGCGTCTCATGACGTGAATCACAGAATAGCTGGTGCTCGTTGGGGAATCTATTCGACGTCGGTGATGAAGATGCACGCAGCGCTAGTACGTGGTCAAGCGAGGGATTTGCAGCTAATCCTGACCTCACCCTCCGAAACCCAGTACAACATCCTAAAATCAATGCACAGGAATGACCTCGGAATTGTTCTTGGGCTACCAGAGACACCAGTGAAGGAAAAGGTCAGTTACGAGTCCCGATTGCTGCCTTTGTGTCTGCTCGCTTTTGAAAGACTTCTGATGCAGCTTTGTCACTTGAGTGAGTCAGACAGCGGAAGGGCTCTGCTAGAACTTATCTGAAAAAGAAAATAATGAATCCCGTGCTTTCGTTGCTATCAGTACTCTCAGAGCCCTTGGTCTTAATTTGTCCCGAAGTAGAGAGCGACTGGAGCTGCCGTGGTAATTTCAGTATGTGGAATGCCATCTTAAGGTTTCTGGTATTACCTCCAAGCGCACTACCCCTGAGGCAAAGGCCAAGTCCTTAGTGCTAGAGCAATTAGACAATACCTATGGACGTCGCCTACAAGTATTCACTGATGATTCTGTTGGCGTGAAACGAGAGGCTATAGTGCTTTAGCTTTCATGATACTGTCCCTGGGAGCCTCAGTTGAGTGGCTTGTGTCTACGACGGTAAGCGAAAGTATCGCAGTTGGAGCTGCCTTGCGGAAGCCTAAATCTTGCCCAGTACAACCGGTAGTTATAGTATCGCACTGCAAGGCCCAAGTAGCACCAGGTATTGCAGCAAGGGCTTTAGCAGGACATTTCCCTACAGCAGTCTTTACGTAGCATCAATCAGCTATGCAGCTGAGGATTTCCCCTGGATTTTCACTGGTTTCTATCGCGCACATTGTCGTGTCCTGAAACGAAGATGCTTATGGTCTTGCGCGCCAAGCACTAACGTACAGGCCGACGGTCAGAGTACCTCAAAACACCCAGTGACTATCAAAGACGACCATCGTAAATAGCTTTCACATCTTCGGGTCCCCACCACAGTAATGTTGTGTTGCCAAGGAACGCAGCCGACCAGAAGCTTCCTTACTACACCATATTCGCACGCGGTCAGCGAGAATGCGAGCACGGCGACACAAGATAGCACTGTTTCGTTCGTCAACATGTTCGTTCTGCAAAGCTCATAGGGGTATGAAACATTACGTTCCAGAATGCCCAGAAAAGCGCAGGACTCTTCTCGGCGGGCTAAGACGTTGAGTGGCTCCGTGCGTTACCGTCGAGGATTTTATCTTCCCACAAGGACATTAAATTTTCAGGAGAGAGGTACTTCACCTCCTCCTGAAGTTTCTTCAAGAGAAGCAATCTATTCAACGAGTGGTAAACTTCACAAAGTGTTTGGTGCAGTAGCTTTGGTAAGGCGTGAGCTTGGTCGAGTGGTAGAATTCGAACTCTGTATGCTGCGATAAACTGTTTAACCAAAAGCCTGTTTATTCCTGCACTTTAAAAGAAGACACTCGGGTGGAGAAATTACCGACATGCCTCTGCAAGGCTAGATACGCCAATCCTCCTCCTACTCAATATCCAAAGCTTTCCACCATGGCGTCTGCTATGGTCCAGACAGCTTTGTGATGTCAGTTCATGTAGTTGGATGCGCTTGCTTCATCGAGAGACTTTCCGCCACAGTACATCATTCCGATATCATCTCTGGACCACTCATTCGAGCATGATAACAAAAATAAATGAAAAAGTAGAATTTCCGTGAGACGAAATGAAGAAAGCTCTCCGCCTGTTTCGGTGGTAGTGGAGAAGGAGGGGCTACAGAAAGGTTTAACGTAGCGATCTAGGCCAGCAGTTACTCCGCCAGAGCGTCTCTTGGAATGCCAATGGGGTATTTACCACACGTCCAGCAAATCAGTGCCTCTATAAGAAGTGTAAGAAATCTAAGAAGCCATGGAGATCCTTTAGTCGCTATAACGCACCCTTCTGGTCCGTTATAGCCACACGTATATGGAAGGCCTTTATTCTATGGGGTTTCAAGAAGAGCATTCCTGTCATCACAGTAGCTTATGCCCGACCACAGAAAGTGTTCGGTGTCTACATGTCTCGTTGCTTGAAGTACAAAGTGAGGAATCGGTGCGTCCTGCCTTCAATAAGCATGGCGACGTATAGGCAGACCTTGTCCGCATCCGATACTCTCGCATACGCCGCGCTCTCAGATCCCCCTGAAGTCCCAAAGAAGAATAAAATAACGAAATCAGACATTGTTTCTCACTTTCGGCCGCTTTGGATTCCACCACATGTGTCCTGCGTGACCAGGTGGTTTCGTTCTAAGGAAGTCGCACTCAATCAATCGCTCAATGAATCAAGGAAGACTAAGCTGCAACATTTGTTAGCTTAACTATTTTCCTCGCCATTTGTAACCGTCATAGTGCAGTGACGCTCCCCCTTTTAATCTTCATGTAGTTCCAATCAAATAAGAGCAACTTGCGTCGCCAAATTGTTGTAGTCAGAGAATTTCTCTTGTAGACTGCATGTAGGCTTTCTGAAACAATCATGTAAGCTCAAATATTATTAAACACATACTGAAGGCAGCAAATACATTTTATTGTCATGTTCTCTTTTTTTAAGAAAGTAAAATATTAAATGCACAAGGGAACAGCATCTATATGGTACAGGTTTCAACAAGAAAGCCGCAGCCTTTTCAAAACTCGTTCACAAAGACTGCGACGCAAAATAGATGACACAAAATATATTCGCCAGAGCATTGTGCCTTCGTTCTAAGGCGTCGTTACAGAAGCGAACCTTCGCGTAGAGTTTTTGCAAGCGGTCGCGCACTGTACGCTCTAGCGACTTGGGACTTTCGTACTTGCGCCAAAAAGAAAATAAGAAAGAAGAAATGAAAGAACACAAGAAAAGAGGGAGGGGAACAAAAATAAACAGGCCACGCAGACAGTTGATGTGTTTTTTTGACACGCAACAGCGATTCGCCGAAGAACGAGTGACGTCAGAGAGAATGCGAACAATGCCATTGGACGACTGGAAAAATGGGAACGGGTGTGAGCCAATCGCCGCACTTCTCTTCCAGTGCGGAAGAAAGAGCGCCCCTGTGGTTCCTCATTCCTGCTTGCCTTTCTGTTTTTCTTGCGCCCTGCGATGTGTTCTGAAAGCACACCTCACCGAGGAAAGACGGAAAATAAGCAGACAGGAAAACACGAAAACACGAAGAAAAAAAAATCGAGAAAGAAACCACGTGGCAGCCCTGCTGCTTTCATCTTTCCGTGTCGATGGATGCATAGAGAGGAATAAAGGGGAACGAGTGTTCCATCTCTTTCGGCTCGCTCTTTTCTCTCTCTCTCTCTTCGTCTTCTTGTGCTTCCTCATAGAAGGAGTGATGGAGGAGTGAGGGAAAGGGGGTGATAACCGTCGAGCTTGAGCAACCCTCAAAGGCTGCCTCGCCTTGGCTCCGTGCCTCCCAACGGGTCGCGAGCAACTCTCGCGGAACCGTCCAATCAGAAGAGTTTTCCTCGACGGAGCAGAAACTAAAGCGATCCTACTGCGCCCGCCTCCGCAAGCCGAAGACTATCCACTCACGCAAATGAAACAAGATTCGCCGAAGTGGGCGCCGCATTGCGCGCGCCGAATTCGACCAGCTTTTTCTTTTTTTTTTCTCCGCTGGGGCAATCTTCAAAAGCTTTCAAGCCGATTGTCGCAAATTTGATCGTCGGAAACGCGCGCTCTTACCCGGTCTATACGTGACTGCCAGCCCTGGTTGCTGCCAAGTCTATGAGCTATACCACACACGATCGTGTGGCGGTGATGAAAGGCGCCGTAATTGAGTTATAGCGAACGCCACGAACCTACCCCGGTCACTTTCTTCGCGAGCAGAAAGCTTTTGAATTTGGCCCTAAAGTAACAACGAGGAAATCGGTTCTTGTTTTTTTTTTTTTTTCGTTAATTGACCGTATTATGGCTAGATTCGAGTCACCGCGCTATGAAATGCTGTGCTGCAATGTACTTTCAGCGCTGGCATTAAATGCACGCCCTGGCAGACATCAAGAAGAGATTTGAAGGAGAGAAAAAACGTGAATATTGTTAAACGTGGTCATTACAAGAGGGATACAGTAATGATTGCTGTAGAGGTTGTTTCTCTCTCTCTCTCTCTCTTTCTCTGTCTCATTACGTGTTTTTCTTTATTAGTTCAACTACAGAGTGTCAAAAAAAAGCGATGGGCCCTACTTGTTCCCGAAGAGGTGGAACGTCTTGTAACTACAAAATGTGGCATCTTACGCGTTTCAAAAGTAGCTCCTACAGCTAACCTGGCCTTTTAATTACGAGGACCACTTCAAACAGCTAATAAATCGCGAAATACTGACGGCGTCATTATTGCGAATTTGATCTGCGCTCGGAGACGTTCAAAACTGTTCTCAAAACCGCCGAACCACGCGCCAGTAAGAAAAGCTTTGCGTAAAGCCTGGTAGATGGCCCCACGAGTCCAGTGACTACATGCTGCCCCGATTCGCCGCGCCTGTAACGGAGCGGAAATTTCTCGGAGGTTGCAAGCAACGCTTTTGGGATGCTAGCACTGATAAACTTGCAGCTGATTTATTTATTCTGGGTAAATTATAATGGCGCGAGGACTTTCGCGTTGCTCGTTTCTGACGGGAAATCATAGAGGGTAGTTATTCAAAGGCCTTCTTCTTTTTTTTTTTTTTTTTTTTTCGCACCAGGCCGCCAAAAAAAAAAAATGGTTGGTGTGAATTTCATATATCTTTGGAGGGACGGACGGAATTTGTGTGTAATGCATTCTCAAATCACCCATCTGAAAATGAGTAGCCGGAAACACACACTTATTTCAGTGACTAATATACTTCCTGTAATGTATATGTTCTCCAATACGAAAGAGCAGGGAGATTGCTGTTGCACTTTGCTAAGAGGCATCATCATACTTAAGCTAGGGCACTACTCTACTGAGGTCGCGCCGATGTCAAATTTCTTGCATTTTATTTGTTGCGCATGGGTAACCGCCATATTACATTGTGCGATTCTGAGTACCTGCGATAATGACTGAGCGATAATGAGTATACGTGAGAATAAATAAGTGATTTTTAATCTCCCACGTGAAACGCAATATTTATTGCCATTTTCTCAACATCCACGAGGTGATTGCATAAATTTTTATGCAGTTGTGGCGTCTTAGTGGTACTCTACCAGCACTGAAATTAATCGTGCTGACCTTCGGGATGCAAATCCAGTTTTCGGCCCCTGATAAAGTTAAAAGTAAGCTTTTGTTGTGAATACGCATGCACCCACTAAAAAAAGCTATGCTGACAGCTGGTCTTAAACGTCGGTCAGGTAGATGATGTGGGACCTACTCATTGTCCCTACTCCTTAACAAATATTTCCGAAACATTTCTTGTCTTCTTCGCTCTTGAAAGCGAATAGATTTTTCTCAGCTCTTTCACCCGTTTTCGTTTTCCGCGGCGGGACTTTCTCCGCTGAGGGCCCGTGCTCCCCCGCAACCGACGACCTGCGGAGCGGGTTCGTCGTCTAATGCTATACTATATGTAGCTCTCGACGAGCGCGTGTTGTAGCGCGAGAGCTCTGTGGCGTCTGAAGGTTTAGATGGCGTGGCCGGTGCACGATGGCGCTTGTCGCGTTTCTCCGCCGCCTGGGCTGAGTCGCGGAGCGGGCTCGTCGCTCAAGTCCGCGCTGCGCGTCTCTTGCCGAGATGCGCTGTTTCGTACGTATTCACCAGCTGACCACAGCTTCGCTTAGACCGACTCCCACAGTGGGTGGGATGAGCATGATTTTAAATCTAATAGTCGGAGGCGTACCTGGCCTGCGTGGAATAAAAGAGGGGGGACGAAAGCCCCGGTTACGCAACCGCGTGCCGCCGTCGAAGCGCTCTCGCGATTCCGTTGTTGTTGTTGTTGTTGTTGTTGTTGTTGTTGTTGACCTGAGTGGTTGTGGCGCATACCCACAGTGGGCGATTCCGTTGTCGCCATGTCGACTTGGTCCTGTTGCCTTCGTCGTCGTTGTCGTCGTGAAGAGGCTGTGATGCCAACTATACCAAAACATGTCGGCGATAACTTGTGCGTCCATCGTCAAAAACCGTAATACAAATGCAGCATAATAAATACCTCGGAAGTATTCCTAGTGTGTCCGTTTGATTTCTGCGGTCCGCATAAGGACTATAGTCGCTTATTTTGACAATCCTTTTCCTCTGTTACGGCAACAATTCTTTTTTGACACCGCCTGCAAACATTTATAAGCCATGAAACAACTATACATGACCGCAGAAACGTGTTTGGCGCCGTTATTTGTTTCTGCTTATTTATTGTACGTTTATTGAGGTAAGAGAAGCAATAACTCGTGTAGATATTCTGTAGCGCGTGGTGGTCCACGAGTACCCCATGGCGCTGCAATCTGTTGTCAAGAAATGGTCACCCATATCGTAGCGCACGAATGATCTACCTGCATGGAGTACGCGAGGCAATTACGACAAGCCCAACTCGAATGACGTCTGTCGAAATACGTAGACAAGCGTTCATGAGTTCCCTTTTGATTAACTGTTAATTGCTTAAACTAGCGTACAGCGATGAAGAAGCGGCACGTCACTGTATACCCTGTGATCGTGCGCACACGCATTTGCTACTCCTTAATTATATATAGCTATAGACGCTTTCATACGCGATTGGCTGCAGCATTGTTTAGGAGCAAGCCTGCGCCTTGTCCGTGATATAGTTTGCTTGGTTACTATGCTTTCTTTGAAATCATTGCCTGCTTTGCTCATATGGCTGTAACTAACAAAAAATCGAGTCGTCGGATTCCCTTCTTCTGAATAATAGCACGCACGTACGACATTTGTCCCCCCGAACGTATGCACAAACGAAGGATTGTGTTCTTGGGTTTTACGTGCCAAAACCACCATTTGATTATGAGGCACGCCGTAGTGGGGGACTCCAGATTAATTTTGACCACCAAGGCATCTTTAATCTGCCTCCAATGCACGGAACACAGGCATTTTTTCATTTCGACCCCATCGAAATGCGGCCGCCGCGGCCGGGATTTGATCCCGCGACCTCGTGCTTAGCAGCGCGATACCATAGCCACAAAGTCACCGCTGCGGGTACATAGAACAAAAGCCGACATCAAAGTTCCCAGTGACTCACTCAAAGGACATTCAGTGGACATACTCTGAACATCAACTGCAAATATACAAACGGATATTCCTGGACTATTCTGCAGACACCTAGCGGACGTATCTCGTGAGAAAGTTTGGCCGCACTTTGTGCATCCTGCAAACACCACTTTGCATGTGCCTGATCGTCGTGCTCGGTGCGTTTCACAGACATGCCAGGGTTTTTACAGCGAAGCTGTTAAGGGCTAGTTCCCCCAGGAATGTGTCCGCGTGTAGAAAAAAAACTGTCATCATCAGCATCTGATGATGATGACAGTTGCCTCAGTTGCCGCAGCTGCCTCATTGGCGCTCCTCGGTTTGCGCTCGTGCCCCTGCTCCCGCGTTCGTCGTCGTCGTCTGCTTTCACAGCTGGCTTCGTTGCCGCTAACCATTCCAGCGTAGAATTTACACTTCCCTTCTGTCGTCGTAAAGGGGAGGCCGCGTTTACGGGGGTGTGAGCCATTGATGAGTAAGTGACGACGTGTCCTAACGCGTTTGAGCAACGCCGCCGCGAACGCGCTCTGGAATGGGCTCGTCGTCGACGTGCCGATTCTAGCGTGAGGGCTTCCGAAGCCCAAGCGAAACGTCAGCGAAGAGCCGCGGACCCTGAGTTGCGGGAGCACGATGTTGAGGCCAAACGTCAGCGTCGTCTTGCCCTCCAGGAACCCGACAACGGTGGTGCACGCCTCAGCAACGCTAGCGCCAACTTCCCCGGTGCGACGGGCAGGTTTCAACGCGCGTTTCCCAACGGGAACGTTCATGATAGACATGTTCGATTGGGTGATGCCCAACGACGATACGCCCATTCTCATCTTGGGGGCGAAATTCACTACAGCATACCCACCATAGTCACAGCTTCGCGGGCTTCCATCTTCACAGTAGTGGAAGGGCTCAGAATTGTTTTACACAGCACTTACTAGAACCAGTTCGAGTGTGTCGACATTGCCTTAATTTATCGCATTCGGCGTATGTGCTAAATTACCGAACAGAATTTCGAAGGCTCTTTTCGAAATTATATGCAGATTTCGAGATAGCGTAACCAAGCGGCTTAGTGTACCATTAATAGCGTTAGTGGCTCTGCGCATGCACTGAACCTAACATTCATATATGAATTACTGCAGGGCTAAGTGTTACGTCCGCAGAGAACTCGCGGTATAGGTGCAATGTCTGTCGCGGGCAGGACCCCTCAAACAACACAATCCAATACATATTCTGCGTGTACATGTACGCGCACACGAAGTGCAGTGGGCTCTTCCTTTTGCTTGTATAGACCCTCCACAGGGTGCAGATGGTGTGGGGGGGAGGGGACGTATGGAACTAATTGAAGTTTTAAAAGGCAATGCTGTCGGAAAATATGCAAAGTACATTGTACAAATAAGCTAGCGACGTGAAAGCTGTGGGTTTTAATCTGACTTCATTCGACAACATATTTCTCTCATGAGGAAACTGAAAGATCAAGCCTCTGGGAGAGTGACTATATCCGTGTGTGGGATGAAAAGCTTCAGGTGCGATATCCATGGGACGCGCCCTTGGTAGGATTCCGAAATAAAATTTTCGATGAATCTCCTTTTGTCTCCGAAGGCGCATATGGATATTGGGACCCGATTTTCCCACGGACGAAACGTTGTCTCTGGGCATTGTTAGTGGACATTGAAGTTCCTGTGGCAGTCCTGGTGCTCCAAATTTCAGGCAGAAGGCGTTGTTAATACAAGGGTGACGACGAAAGCATTTCTCACGTACCAGAACGTTGCAGTGCTGTAGGTGCAGTAAAGGCACCCCTACAGTATACAAGTCAGCACTCGTGGATGTCTGTACGAGGTCTGTCCCACAAGTTCGTGCAGTGAGTAAGCAAGAAAGTGGGAGAGGGCGAAGTGGCACCGCTCGCTCGCTCACTTTTTCCAATTCAAAGGACCAGGTTTATCTCTAGTACGAGCCGGACTGTTGTATGACCAGGAATAACTTTATGCGTGCACTTTGTGCACCCATATTCAGTCTTTGTCAAAATGGAGATCAATGAACAGACGGAACAAAGGATCAAAATAAGATTTCTTCTGTGAATTGGGTGAGAACGCTGCAGATATTTATCAAATGTAGCAAAAGGCCTATGGAAAGGATGCCTTAAATGAAAGAACTGTGTTCAAGTGGATTCGGCGTTTTCGGAAAGGCCGTGTTGACCCGAAGGACGATGCAAGACCGGGATGCCCCTCCACTTCATGCAAAGATGAAGACATCAGTCGCGTCCTTTCTCTTGTGCTCAGCGACCGCCAAATGACCGTAAGAGTGATATCAGAAGGGCTTGCTTCGGGAAACTTGTCCGTTCACTGGATTTGGCAAAATTTTAGAAATGAAAAAGGTTTGCGCCAAGATGATGACAAAACTGCTCCCTCCCGAGCAATAGTTGCGACGTAAAGAATGTTGTGTTGGTTGGGAAACTTCAGACGACAGCGATAAATTCCTGCAAAAAAATTAAGCGTCGTCACTGGCGACGAAACTTGGATTTACGAATGCGACATCGAGCTGAAGTCGCCGAGCAAGGAGCGGAAACAAAGAAAAGCGAACACTCTTCTTATGCAAAAGAAGCAGAGCTCAAAGTCATGTTGACCGTGTTTTTTGACTGCCATGAAATTGTGTGGTACGAATTTGTACCTGAAGGTCAAACTGTCAATGCAGGTTTCTACGTGGAGGTCCTGAATCGTCTGAAAGATCGTGCCTGCTGCGTGCGACCAAATCGCAAAAGAGGGGCGCTGGATTCTGCACCACGACAATGCCCCTGCGCACTCTGCAAATGTTGATAGTGCGTGAGTTTTTGGCACGCAATTCCATCACTGCGCTTGGAACACCCTCCGTACTCGCCGGAA